>NC_069504.1:709746717-709759217 GCF_027579735.1 Bombina bombina
AACCGGTCAGTATGCTACAATTTAGAATAAAAGTCTAATGGACCAAAAAACATGATAATAAATTTAGATTTAAAAATAGAGGATAAAAAAGTATTTTAAGTTAAAAATGCCGCCAAATCAATGTCTTTATTATGGCCTTGTGGAATTAGAGTTCCTAGAGTGTAGATCCAAAATGTCTCTCTTTTTCTGAGTTTCAGCTCTCTGTCTCCTCCTCGCTTATGATTTTGAACACATTCTATAATGGTTCCCCTTAGACATGTGGGATCTTTATTGTATTTTTCTTTATAATGCGTGGAGAGATTATGAGTTTTTTCTCCATTCTCTATATTGTTGATATGCTCCAACAGTCTTTTCTTAAAAGGCCTTGTGGTTCGTCCGATATACTGCAGGCCACACCCACATTGTAGGAGGTACACAACAAAGTCTGTGCAACAATTGCATAAACTTTCAATCTTGTATTTCTTATTAGTTGTTGTCGAAGTAATTTCTTTCGTTGGTTTGTTCTTATAGAAATGATGTGTACAAGCTACACAATTTTTTCTGTTACATTTAAAAAACCCAATTGTATTTTTATTCAGCCAATTGGTGTCTTTTGTATCCACATTCTTTAATTCACTGGGTGCCAGGATATTTTTAAAATTCTTGTTTTTTCTGAAAATTATTTTTGGGTCCTTGGTTGTTACCTCATTAAGGAGATTATCCTTCTTGAGGATATGCCAGTGTTTAGTTAAAATTTCTCTAATTTCTGGTGCTCCTTCATTAAATGTTGTAATGAAGTTCACAGATTGTTCTTTTTTGTTTACTATTTTTGACTCGATATAAGAAATATAGTGTCATTCCAAAAGGTCTCAAATTGAGTAAACAATCAATAATAGATAGCTCTGAAGTTGAATTACTTACAGAGTGGGATTCAGCAATGGAAGAATGTTCTAGCAAGTTTATAGATATACTTATAAGATTCCGAAATAAAAAGGTGGAAGCCCTCACAACCCAAATAAAAGAAGTGAGAGAGAAACTTAACATCTTTAAAGGTGATGTGTATTACAAAGAACTTGACAAAGAGAATAAAATAAAAATTGAAAAATTTGACAAACTGGTTGAAGCCAGAAAACTCAATAAGTTCTATAGGGACTATAATCTTGATAAAAAAGAAAAGGAACAAATTGATGATTGTACAGTCTGGGATGTTATTGAACCAGAGACACCTTCAGGTGAGAAGGGAGATTTTGACTGGCTACAAATAGATTCTCCAAATTACTCAATAAACCCGCAATATAGGGAATTGAACGAAAGTATTAAAAAACAAAACATACGGAGGAGAAAACCTTCAAAAAGTGAAGTCACATTTAATTCTAAGACTAATGGACCAAAAACAAAACAAAGAGAGGAAATAAGCTATGATAATAGACAGAAATTCCGCCAAACCAATATAGATTATAGATATCAACAAAGAGACAATAGGATGTATAATGACGAAATGCACTATTGGAATAAATATGGAGCCAGAAATTATCGGAATCCATATCCAAACCAGATGCATGGATATAGAAGAGAAAATTCTTTTAGACCATACTCGCACAATATGTACAGATATAACAACCAAGAAGATAATGGTTACTATGGAGGTTTCCATAGAAATAACTATTATAGACATAATATACGACCGACATCATATTACGATAAAAATCAGGGGATGTGGAGAACACCATACCACAAAAATGAGCAAAAAATAGTTAAACATAGAGAAAACAATTCGGGACATCATCATTTTTTAGAGAACAGCCCGAAAACTACGGACAAAAACAAAAAAGAATTATCACAAATAGAACCCAATACACCACAGTGGAGAACCAGGGGGTTAAAAAGAGTAAACGACACTACAGAGGATGTAGAGGAGGAATTAAGAATGGGAGCAAAAAGGAAAAGACAAACACAAACTCTACAAACAAAGATGTAAGCATGAAAATCTTTAATTTGTCAAAGAGAAGCTTATCTAAAGAGGAGCTAAAAACATTAGAAAAAGGTCTATCTTTTGCCCCTACGAAGGGTCCAAACCCTTTCCAACTCTTCGTGGATTTTAACAAATTCACTAGAAACCTCACCCTAAAGAGGTATTTTGAAAAACAAAAAATGGAAAAAAATTTGAATACTTCTGAATTGGAATTAGAAACCTTGCTAACCTTAGAATCACTGGAACAAGAAAGTGTTAACAGTGGAGAGATAAATGAACAACACAAGAATATTCACACATCTCTCAAACCACTGTCTACTTTTTTTCCGATTAATTCCAAAGGGAATTGCATCCCTGTCTTTACTAAATTAGTCCAAGAGGATTTGGATAACCTCCGTAGGGACTACACGATTAAGAAAGATAATCTCTCAAAAAGAGAGAAGGATTTCATAAGAAATCTAGAAAAAGATAACGACATTATAATACGAGAAGCGGACAAGGGAGGAGGCATTGTCTTACAAGATAGAAGTGACTATCTAAAAGAGGCTAAGAGATTGCTATATGATATTAACACATATAATAAATTAAGATCTAATCCAACTAATTGCTTCTTGGAACAATATAAACATTTATTAGACAATGCAAGAGATCTAAAGGTTATAAACGAAAACGAATGGAAGTATTTGAAAAATGACACACCAGTAGTGGCATTATTTTACCATCTACCAAAAGTTCACAAATGCCTTGAAAACCCACCGGGTAGACCAATTGTTTCAGGCATAGGCTCCTTAACATCAAAACTGTCTGAGTACATTGATCATTTTCTCCAACCCCTGGTGCCGGGACTCAGATCATATCTGAGAGATACGCCCGACACTATACAAAAATTAAGTGAAATAAAGTGGAATGAAGGCTGGCTATGGGTAACAATGGACGTCAATGCGTTATATACAAACATTCCACATGAAAAGGGAATACGAGCGATACAACATTGGTTGGAAAAGGACAATAAGCTTCACCATGACCAACAGACTTTTCTAATAGATGCAATAAGATTCACCTTAGAAAAGAATTATTTCATCTTTGAAAAAGAATATTTTCTACAAATAAATGGCACAGCTATGGGGACAAAATTTGCCCCGAGCTATGCCAATTTATATTTAGGCCTATGGGAAGAGGAGGTAATTTGGCATAACAATGTATACCTCCCCAACATAAAAGTATGGGGGAGGTACATAGATGACATCATCTTCATTTGGGATGGAACAACTAGCCAATTAGATGACTTTGTGTCAAAATTAAATGTTAATGATTTTAATCTATCCTTCACCAACAAAATGAATACTGTGGAAATAGATTTTTTGGACGTCATTTTCTTCCATGAAGAAAATGAAATACACACAAAACTATACAAAAAAACAACAGACAGTAATGGCTATCTATATGCAAAAAGTGGCCATAATAAAAATTGGATAAACAATATTCCAACAGGACAATTCCAGAGACTTAAAAGAAATTGTTCAAAAAATGAAGATTTTGAAAGGGAAGCAAAAGATTTAAGTGAAAGGTTTAAAGCCAGGGGATACAATTCCTATAAAGTGAGTGAAGCTCTAGAGAAGGTGAAAAGGATAAACAGAAATGATTTGTTGACAACTGGAATAAAGAAAGAGTCAAAAATAGTAAACAAAAAAGAACAATCTGTGAACTTCATTACAACATTTAATGAAGGAGCACCAGAAATTAGAGAAATTGTAACTAAACACTGGCATATCCTCAAGAAGGATAATCTCCTTAATGAGGTAACAACCAAGGACCCAAAAATAATTTTCAGAAAAAACAAGAATTTTAAAAATATCCTGGCACCCAGTGAATTAAAGAATGTGGATACAAAAGACACCAATTGGCTGAATAAAAATACAATTGGGTTTTTTAAATGTAACAGAAAAAATTGTGTAGCTTGTACACATCATTTCTATAAGAACAAACCAACGAAAGAAATTACTTCGACAACAACTAATAAGAAATACAAGATTGAAAGTTTATGCAATTGTCGCACAGACTTTGTTGTGTACCTCCTACAATGTGGGTGTGGCCTGCAGTATATCGGACGAACCACAAGGCCTTTTAAGAAAAGACTGTTGGAGCATATCAACAATATAGAGAATGGAGAAAAAACTCATAATCTCTCCGCGCATTATAAAGAAAAACACAATAAAGATCCCACATGTCTAAGGGGAACCATTATAGAATGTGTTCAAAATCATAAGCGAGGAGGAGACAGAGAGCTGAAACTCAGAAAAAGAGAGACATTTTGGATCTACACTCTAGGAACTCTAATTCCACAAGGTCATAATAAAGACATTGATTTGGCGGCATTTTTAACTTAAAATACTTTTTTATCCTCTATTTTTAAATCTAAATTTATTATCATGTTTTTTGGTCCATTAGACTTTTATTCTAAATTGTAGCATACTGACCGGTTATATATAGTTTTTAATTGAACAATATTTTTAGAAGCAGATGCAAAAAGAAACAATATTAGTTAATTTTAATATTTTTTACTTTTGATATTGGCATTATGCATATCATTTTAATAATTCTAATTACTGTATTATATTACTGCTTTTAATTAACTAAATTATATAAACAGATATATATTTTTTATACAGTTTTTAATAAGTTTTATATAACTGCCTTGATAACAGATTTTAGATATAAACCAACATCATTTTTTAATGTTTTTAGATTTTTTCTGATCTAACAACGGAAAATCTCATTTAGGAGGTCTAATATCCCAATTAAGAACTATCAGTTTGATCTACCTATATATGATAGTACCTATATATGACATTCTTTTTCCACAAACATATTACCTTAATCATAATATTTAAAGCTGTATTATCCCCCCCCCCCCTTTTTTTCTACTCCTTTTCTTGCTTAACTCTATATCGTAAATAATACATTGGAATAAAAATTAGTTTTATATTTATTTTTATTTTTATCCTTTTTTTTAATATATCTTATCAAATTAGGTTTTAGAGATATCTTATAGTGTATATATATATATATATATCCCCTTTATGTTTTTATAGGTTAATTAGTTTTTTCATATTTAATATATATTTCTCTAGAGGTTTTGATATTACTTATGTTTGATTTTAACAAAATGTATCAAATGCTAATACTATAATTTGTAATCATATGAAAACGCAATATCTCATATACCGCAAGTATCTGGTAAAAACTAAGGACATCTAACTCATGTTATTTATGGTTGTATATATGATACTGCCCTTTACCTATACTATCGCAATATTTATGAGTAAGGGACTTGATATTTAACTAAGCAGTTCATAATCCATGACTCGGGATTCCCATAGGCAGACGGACGGTCATGTGATTTTTTACTTGCACCAATGAGAACTCTGTTTTCGGGGGGAGTGTGCCGCCGCTCCGCTTGAAAAACAGCACAGCCACCAGCTGTCTGTAAATCCTCTGATGAAGAAGGCTGACGAGCACTAATGCCTTTGAAACGCGTAAGGACTAGGACTAAGTGATTACTATACCAGGACTGCTGTATATACTGCTGCATATTGATCTCACTTTTGAACTTTAAATACAAAAAAGTTGAGCACAGCCCTTTGGAAAGAGTTTCTATCTTAATACTGTTGACTGGGATAACCGGTCTATGCTTTTATTATACCTCATACATATTTGAGGATACTGAATGTGAGTGCACTGTATGGAATAAAATATTTGTCACTGTTTTACATACGGGGTTGCACTATTATTGTGTCTATTTGTTTTACATGCCAATGGCCATCTGGTGAAAAAGGGGTTTGTTTTATCCCCACAAAGACAAGTACTCTGACTGCAGTCCTGCAAGTGATCATCCTATACTCGACACAGCTGGTGATTCAAGGGAGTTTTCTACTCATACTGCGCGGCACTTACCTCATACTGATTGAGGTAAAGGAGTGTAAGTAGACACCCCTTAAGATTTCTGCTTCTTGGATTAAAGGCAGTTTTTTTGATATAATTCATCTCTCATATATAGCATATACTTTTTATTTTCATTATCTTTTTATTTTTATTCTATTTTTTTTTTTTTTAAACCATTGTATATTATACATACCTTTAATATGTGTTTTATACAAAGTGTTTAGATTGTATTGTGTGTTTTATAATACTGATTGTGTATTACTAGCTAAATAGGCTTACTACTTACTGTCTCCTACTATTTTATTGTATTGCATTGAATTTGTGTTTAAGCAACTATATATCTACCATAAGGATATTGGACATATTAGATTGTTCCTAATAAGTGACTTTCTATATTTTGTTTGCAGAATAATAGCCAATTGAATATATATTATAAACATTTATATTATTTGCGCCCTACCTTTTCTATCATTTTCTCTTTTCTTTCATATTTTCTTTTACCCTAGTTGGAGGGTTTAGGGACCCTCTCTCTAGGGTAGATAGATTGGGGCAGCATTTAACTTTAATTATTATTATCCACTTCTAAAGAATTTTTAGGATCAGGTTTTTCCTGCTTGCGCCACATGCACATTTTTCTTCTTTTTTTCTTCTTTTCTTCCATATATATATATATATATATATATATATATATATATATATATATATACAGTATATACAGTATATATATATATATATATATATATATATATATATTTATATATACATACAGTATATATATATTTATATATATATATATTTATATTAATATATATATATACAGTATATATATATATTATATATATATATATATATATATATATATATATATATATATATTCCTGAAAAATAGTCGCACTCTCAGGTCTTTTGGTGAAAATAGTAAATACTTTTAATGGAACGTTTTCGGGGTATTCCTCCCCATCATCAGCATAAACATAGACTGTATCAAACAAACTTAAATAGAGACTACTACTCATCAAACTAATACAAAATACCTGTGTGTAAAAAATTCTCTCAGTGTGGTGGCGCCAAACAGTGTGTGTGTGGACCGCATATTCTGCGTTCCACTGTGAGAACCGGAAGTGTTCAGTGCAGTGCTATTTCCGGTATTCTCGATGTTACAAAAAATGAATAATGTTTTCGCAAATAAACTTGCAATATTCAAGTGTATTTAACCATAAGTGACTAAGTGTATCAAAATTGTTCATTGTCTGTGCCAATGTTGACAGTGCATCACATTGCTTGTGAGTTACTCATATTGCATAAATCTATTTTGTTTATGCAATCTTCACTAATCAAAGACTCTTATATGTGCACATGTGTATTATCGTGTTATTCTTACTTATTATATTACACAACATCCCCCTGTTTATTATCTTCCTAGTGTCCCTCTCGTTCATCTGTATAGATGGTTCAATAGGACCCGTTGTCATAGTCTGGTTGGCATAGGAACCGTTTGTTATGCCGGTTCTACTTAGGCGGACTGATCTATTTATCTCTCTTTATTTTATATAACTTTACTGTGTCATATAACCAGTATTGGTTACCTTAGTGACTTGTTATTATCTTGCTAATTGCAAGGTTTTGTTTAGTCATCTATGTGTGTCATTTGCATGTCCTAGAGCATGTCTATTTAGGATATATGTAGGGGTTAAAAAGTATTCTCTGACACATGTTGTGTGAACTATCTGTGTATCATCACTATTGTCATTAGGGTGCTTCTAAGTTATCAATATGGGCTATGTATTTAATCCCCCCACATAAACCTGGGATAAAGTGAAGAAATAAAAACAACAAAAAATGTAACATAAAAAATAAAAAATGAAAAGCAACCTTGATATTGTTGCTGCAATATACACTTAGCGTTAGTACTGTATAATTGGTTTAGATGTTGTTCTGGATTGTATCTATCCCTCTTGTACCTGCATATTCCTTACTTATAATGTACACATATTAGCTCTCTTATTGCATATTTAAGGAAGCTATTATTGCCCTATTAGTCCATATAGTTATTTTATGGCACATTACTGTATAGTAACTTGCTTCCGAGCTTCAGTTTTTAGGTTCAACATAGTTTGATAGTCCTAGTTCAGTGACCTTAGTTATTGTTTTAGCACAACCTGACAATGGGGTATATTCCTCAACTCTGGGGTTACTTGCATCTCCGACATGGTTGTGTGTCCATAGTTCATAGATCTGTAGTTTTGTGATATTCCTGTTGGTTGATCTCTCATATCCTGCACGTTGAAATTATCACCTTAGGTTGATGTAGATGGATGATCTCTATGAAATTGCTATGTATTTAAAGGAGGCTCAGTGCTTTAAGACTGCATGAGAATTTATTGGCAATTGGCATTGATAGACCGAGTGCTGCTAAGTTGGAGGGGATCATTACCATGACTCCCCCAACAACAGCTAGTGCGCCCTGCACTAAATAGTCTACCCCCCCTAGGGGCCTGACTCCCAGTGCATTGTCACATACTACTCAAGGTGTATTTGCCATGCCCCGGTATGTATCTCTGCTTAAATGAGCGCTTTAAAGTCTGGAGGTGAGTTTAACCCTCCTGGGGCTATAGTGCCCAATCTGTACATCCACTCTGCCTCTCTTCTAAGCAGGGCCTTGTTTCTATCGCCTCCCCTATCCAGGGGGGGGGATGTGATCAATCAGGATGTACCTGATAGTGGACACCTGATGTCCCATACTTGCACAGTGTCTGGCCACTGGTTGATCCGATCCTCCTTGATCCAACGCCAGCCGTATAGCCCGTCTATGGTTGGCCATCCTTTCGCGGAGTGTTCCGCTCATCTTGCCCACATAGAACCGGGCACATGGGCAAAATAACAGATAGACTACGAATATTGTGGTGCAGGATATTGAGTGCTTGATCTTAAACACTTTATTTGTGTGAGGATGGTGAAAGTTCTTAGTTGTCATGAGGCCATTGCATGTTGTGCACCCTAGGCATCTATATGAGCCTTTGATGTTAATATGGGCAGTGTCCATATAGCTTGATTTAGGGTCTGTGCGTACCAAGCTGTCCTTGAGGTTAGTACCCCTCCGGTATGCTATCATTGATGTCAGGTTGTGCGTAAAGGTCAATTTTGGATCAGACTGTACTATTGGCCAGTGTTCTCTTAATGTATTCCCAGCCTGTGTTGTGTTAGGTGAAAACGTTGTTGCCATTATCAATTTGTTTGTTTTCTCTGTCAGATTCCCCTTATATATCAAACTGTCCTGGGTGTACGGAAGGACTTCTCTTAGGGTACTATCAATTATCTGTTGCTTGTATCCCCGCTGCAAGAATTTGTCCCTCATGAGCTGCAACTGTGAGACCCCTGTAGCATTGTTGGAATTATTGCGCACGACTCTAGTCATCTGGGATTTGACTATACCTTTTAGTAGGGCTGGGGGGTGACAACTGGTTGCACTTAGTATGGAATTTTTGTCAGTAGGCTTACTGTAGAGTGTGGTGCCTAAAGCATTTCCCTCTATGTAGATATTGAGGTCTAGAAATTGTATCTCCTTGTGATGGTGTGTGATTTTGAACCTCACTGGTGTAGGGGTATTGTTCCATTCCGTGAACCACTCTAACAGTGCCTGTTGTCCGCCACGCCACACCATGAACACATCATCGATGTATCTTGCGTAGAAAACAACCGGCGATGTGTCAGTGCTCCATAGGAATTGATTTTCAAACTGAGACATATATATGTTGGCATACGACGGGGCCATATTTGACCCCATCGCAGTGCCCGTGAGTTGCAAATAGAGAGATGTCTCAAAGCGGAAATAGTTCCTAGTGAGGCAGTATTCCATTAGTGTCAAAAAGAAGTCAATAGGGGGTCCCTCATATTGTGTGCTGTCTATGAGGTGTTGTTTGGTTGCCATGAGTCCTGTGTCATGGGGGATGATAGTGTAGAGACTGTTGACATCCAGGGTGACCAGGATGTCCCCAGTCTCCACACGCACATCCCTCATCTTCCTAATTAGGTCGTTGGTGTCCGAGATAAATGATCTGACTGTCTTGACAATGGGTTGAAGGAAAATATCTATTACTTGTGCCACAGGCTGTGTGAGTGACTGTACAGCGGAAACTATCGGTCGCCCTGGCGGGTGGTTTAGGGTTTTGTGTATTTTCGGGGTGGTATATAGTATTGGGATTCTTGGGTGTGTTGTGGTGCAGTACTCAAAGATTTGTTCCGTTAGGTATCCTTGTTCAAATCCTAGTTTAAGGATACCGTCCAGTTCTTTTTTGTATTTGACCGTAGGGTCACCTAGTAGCTTTCTATAGGTGTTATTGTCAGTCAACTGCATGAGTATATCTTCTCTATAATCCTCATAGTCCATTAGGACTATTGCCCCGCCTTTATCCGCGGGGCGAATGACCAAAGCATGATCGTTTTGTAAGGTTTTAATAGCAGCTCTTTCTATGTGTGTGAGGTTGTGTCTCCATTTGTTAGTCTTTCTGTGTGTTTCCATGTCTTGTGCTACTAGCCTCATAAAGGTCTTAGTGCTAGCACTACTGTTTGTTGGCTCAAATGTACTAGGCTTTTTGCACTTATATATAGGGTTAGTTAGTTCTGGTCTTATTGGGGCATTTTGAAAATACTCTTTAATTTTCATTGTCCGGTTCAATTTATGCAAGTCTAACTTAAGGTCCATTTCATTAATATTATGACTAGGTATAAATGATAGACCTTTATTTAACATAGAGCTTTCTGCTGCTGTAAGAACATGTTTACTAAGGTTGATCACTATGTCCTCCGTCTGTTGCGGCGTGTGGGTCTGTACCTGCCCCCTTGCCCTCCTGATGTGTGGTCTAAAGTGCCTCCCCCTCCTCTGCGCGACCTCGTAGTAACCCCTAAAAAATGATCTGGGGTGGATTGTCCCCTGTGTGTATATGGGGGATGGTGTGGAGGTTGGATCTGGTATGTATTTGGTGATGTGGGTGTATGTCTTGTAATGCTAGTGTCTGTTTCTGACGATTCAGCACCGCTAGTGTCAACTGTTGTAAATTGTACTCTCCTAGGTCGATAGGGTCTCCTAGCTCTACCTTCTAGTGAGTTAGTTAACCACTTGTAAACTCTACCATTAGTATAGTCTGCTTTCACTGACTCCAATTTTCTGTTTTTAAATACTGATAGTTCAGTTTTATATTTGTCAACTTGTTGTTGTAGTTTAGTGAGCCAATTCTCTTGCTGATCTGTTACAAGTGTCTCATTATGTGTTTGTTCAAATATCACTATCTCATTTTTGACCCTATTGAGTACTGTAGTGACTTCCTCTATTACAAGTAAAATCAAATCTAGGGAGCACTTATTTAATATGTGACACCACTTCCTTCTAAATTCAGGGTTGTCTCGACCTATTGTAGGGATATTTTTTACCCTAAAACCCCTAGGGATATGACTCAGTCTGTGGTATTCTGAAAGATAACTACCATGTAGTGTTAGATCTATCTCTCGCTTCTTAAGTTTCAATAGGTTATGGTATATATTGACAGGGGTCTCACCAGTAGCTGCTCTGTTAATAGGGGCGAAGAGGATCCTTGCCGCATCATCCGGGGTATATGTGACAGTGCCGATCTGGGCCCCACGGGCTTGTGCTCCTGCATCCGGGTCTTGTTCAGTGGTAGTTATCCCAGTAGGAGGAAGTGTCAAAGGAGAAGAAGATACTGGCTCCATAGATGAGTCTGCTGTATGTTATAAAAATACACAGCGTGAATCCCAGTATATATTGGTATATGCAATGCAAGGGAAATTCAAAACCAGTACCAAAACTATAGTTCACTGAGTGAAGAAATCAGGCTGAGGGGGTACACTTGTATATAAATATAAAATCCCATCAATTGTACAGTGTTACCCTCCAGTGGTCATCTGCCTGGGTGCCAACATGCAATAGATATTCCTGAAAAATAGTCGCACTCTCAGGTCTTTTGGTGAAAATAGTAAATACTTTTAATGGAACGTTTTCGGGGTATTCCTCCCCATCATCAGCATAAACATAGACTGTATCAAACAAACTTAAATAGAGACTACTACTCATCAAACTAATACAAAATACCTGTGTGTAAAAAGTTCTCTCAGTGTGGTGGCGCCAAACAGTGTGTGTGTGGACCGCATATTCTGCGTTCCACTGTGAGAACCGGAAGTGTTCAGTGCAGTGCTATTTCCGGTATTCTCGATGTTACAAAAAATGAATAATGTTTTCGCAAATAAACTTGCAATATTCAAGTGTATTTAACCATAAGTGACTAAGTGTATCAAAATTGTTCATTGTCTGTGCCAATGTTGACAGTGCATCACATTGCTTGTGAGTTACTCATATTGCATAAATCTATTTTGTTTATGCAATCTTCACTAATCAAAGACTCTTATATGTGCACATGTGTATTATCGTGTTATTCTTACTTATTATATTACACAACATCCCCCTGTTTATTATCTTCCTAGTGTCCCTCTCGTTCATCTGTATAGATGGTTCAATAGGACCCGTTGTCATAGTCTGGTTGGCATAGGAACCGTTTGTTATGCCGGTTCTACTTAGGCGGACTGATCTATTTATCTC